>NC_090906.1:2330006-2369195 GCF_040956055.1 Brachionichthys hirsutus | reverse complement strand
GGTTGTCATTAAGGAAATGAGAAGGTAACAAAAAAAAAGTGTGAAAGTGTTTCTGAGGAATAATTAATGGATGTTTTTGGTTTAAAAAGCGTCACATCAGAGATCATTTCAGCAGCTGAAGCAGCGGCGACTGCATAAAATCTCATCTAAAGATGTAGCATGTGGACGGGCCTCCCAGCGCTCCCATAATGACCGCCCTGCATCTTTGTGTCCGTGAGAACTACACGCTGCATTTCCCCTGACGTGTTGGGAGACTCTCGGGTCGAAACGCTCTCTGTTTTCACGTCGCTGCCATCACCATTCGTCTCTATGTCGTGATTTGCTTCCACACCTGTATGCGGAGCTCATGCATGCGCCATTTGAGCCCGGCTATTTTTATCTGCCGTGTTCCCGTCGTGAACGCCGCACGATAGAGCTGATGGGGCCGCAACCTCGCCATGCACGGGGGTGGGGGGGTTCCTGAGGTCTTTTAAATCAGGCGTCTGATTGGTGCCGCGGGTCAGAAAGGCTGCGGTGATTTAGAACACATTCAGTGAATCATTCCTGGAACAGAAAGACTTATTTCTGAGCATCGAGCCGGGGCACAGCACCGACCGGCTGATTCTCTGCTTTGTAAGCAGCAGAACGGAGGATTTCGAGACCTGTTCTCCTGACTCCTCCTCCTCCCTTCACCTCCTGGTCACAGAACTGCTGCATTAAGGAGCTAGTTCTGTTCCTTTAATAATAATAACAGGAAAAACTGGACGAAACTTCACCAGTCAGTGTGTGGTTTATATAAATATCCATCTAGACTGAAATATAATACATGGAGTGGAGACTTTGAAGAAATATAATAAAATGTATTATTTGTGTTTTTCTGGCAGCGAAATGGAATTCCCCGCTTTATTGATCCCGGTGAATATTCTCCGGTGAGAAACAAGCTTAGAGACGATTTTCCACAGAGGATGGGTGGAGAGCTTCATCAGATGGTGCAACAACAATAACCTGAAGATCAATATCAGTGAAACCAATAAGCCGCCGGTGGAACACAGCGCTTCAAATATGGATGTTGCTGCAAAGAAACTACGTCTTCAGTGCAGAATATCTACGTTTCCTGATTTACGGTTATAGTTAAGGACTTGAAAAATGTTTTTACACGACATACAATGTCATTGACCTGTGACCACTGAGACCTGAAATATAGCCGTGATGTTTATGTGAAATCATTGACCACCAATTTCTAATCCCTTCAATGAAATTTCCTCTATGCATCGGATGTGTGACAACAATCAGAGAGGGCAGAAATTCACTGCAAAACCGACTTATTTGAAGCTAATAAGCTAGCAACCTTCGCCATGTCGCCATTTTGCTGATTTGGAATTTTAGAATGCGAGCGAAGAATGTGAGGGCGTTGGGAACACAAAGGCCTTTTACTTCCATCTATCCTATTTTTACAGCTCCGGCTGGATTTTATAGCCGTTGCTAAATCACCCCATGATCTTGGTCTACAGTAGCATTTCACTCTGATAGATTTCAATTAATCAGTCGCGCTCCGATGCACAGGCACAGGGTGGGTGGGGGTGGGGGGGGGGGGGGGGGGGGGGGGGCAATTATAGAAGGAAGGTGCTTGATATTTAAGCACCTTCTCCATCACTGTTTCAGAGTATAAAAGACAGACTGGGTGCTGGCGAGAGACCGCCTTCAAGTAATGATCTCATTAAATCTCAAAAAATACGTATTTGAACTGCTTCCACTCTACGAACCCTCGAGACCTCTTAGGTCATCGGGGGCTGGCCCGCTAACTGATCCTAGGACGCCATGGTGGAGCCGCTTCCTGCTACGAGGCCACACACAGCGTGGAAAAGCTCCCGGAAGACGTTAACTCTGCCCCAACGCTGCCTGTCCTTAAAACTAAGCTAAAGGCTTTTATGTTTTCTATTACATTCAACTGCTGCTAAATTACTGCACTTTTATTGATGGGCAGCCTTATTTAATTTTTTGCTCTTTATTTTATTTAACCTTATCGGTAACGATGTTGTAATTCAAGAAGCCTATTGGATCGTTAGGTTCTGATATGATGTTGATTTCCTTGTATTTTATCCATTGCTTTTGTTTCTTGTCTTGTCTTGCACTTTGAATTGTCTTTGTGGATGAAATGCACTAGATAAATAAATCTGACTTGGCTTGACTTGATTTAAAGCTAATGCATGATACATATATATATATATATATATATATATATCCCTATACAATGGTAGCACGTTGCCTGTCCTTCGGGTGTATAATGACTTAACTCCTGCACCGGCATCACTCTCATCTGAATAGTAAGACTGCATGAAAACCCATCTCCTGGGCTCCAGGTGTTTAAATAGATATTTCACCGCAGTGGAATATTTTCTCGCATGATGCACGTGACGACAGTAAATGACAGTCACACTATTTCACGTCTCTGTCGAGGAAGGAGTTAAATCCATGCAGAGCACTAAGGCTCAGAGCGCTCACTTTAATACGAGGCTAAATAAACAGCAAATAAAAGATGAATTCAGTGAGAACGGATGGCTTTCTTTTTACTCCACAGTCTGTGTCTTTGAGGTTAAGTTGTCCTGATGTTGGGTCAGATTTCTGCTGATAATTGGAGATCCTGGAGGCAACCGTTAAGAGTCGACTGCACTTAAACCACGACAATGTGCAGAACAAGTTTTAGCTTACCGACGCCCGCCCACCACTCGAGCATCGTGAAAGGTTTAGGCTTTCATAAGAGTCGCGAGTTACGCCTTAACATTCGTTTTCTTAAACTCTAAATCATTCTGCTCGCCCACACGGACACTTATTTATTCTGCCGTGTAGCGAAGCCAGCGAACGCTGGCAGCTTCAAAGACGAGCCTGCGATCTCAGAGAAGCAGTCCTGGAGATGGAGCTGCACAGATTGTTGGGCATATACTACATGTTTGGCTGGTTCAGATTCCAAATCGCACAATGGGCTTATCGCTCCCATCCTCGGCCTGCCGTCTGCGCTGTGATTACTGTGTTCATCGTCTCCTCGTGCACGACGCATTCTGTCAGGCTCTCGCGGTTATTTGCACTCCAAATTCAACCTTTGGTAACGTCTTGTTTTATTTCTGCATCCATCACTCAGCTCTGCCTTTCCTTCGGCATTGCCTGCAGATCGATTACCTTCCCGGAGTTCAATGTAGCGACAGAAGGCTAGGCTAATTTCTGAGGTGATAAATGGTGAGCGAAGTGAGTTCAGTCCACCGGGATGCAAATTGCCCTCGAGGTGCCGTCTGAAGTGTCCCTGGGTTTTCTGTAATGATGTTCTCTGACGAAGTTAAGAATAGAGGCCGTCACTAAGTCTGCGTCCGTGAAACCGAGATGGCATCGGCTCCCATTACTGCACTGCTTCTTTTTTAAGTTCTCCTTTGATGAAGAGCTGTCCTGATGGCAGATAGCAGTGAAAGCTAATGAAAATGTCACATCGTGAAATATGAAGGTATAAAGAAATGTTATTTAAAATGTTCATGGGTAGGCGGCACGGTGGCGGAGTTGTTAGCGCTGTCGCCCAACAGAAAGACGGTACCGGGTTTGTATCCTATCTGCAGAGTTTGTCCGTATGGGTTCTCTGGTTTCCTCCCACCTCTAAAAGCATGCAATCTAGGTCAATTGTCCGTAGTGTGTGTGTGTGTGTGTCTGTCTCTGTGTGGCCCCACAATGCGTTGGCGATGCATTCGGGGTGTACACCGCATCCAGCAACTCCTGTGACCCGTAAAGCGGAAGATGGATGGATGGATGGATGGATGAATGGATCACTGGGTTAAACCAGGCCAACAGTTACAACTGGAAAGCAGTCAGAGAGCGCAATCTAAATATCACAAAATTACCACCATGTCATTACATAAAATCACGTTATTTATTAATCAAGTGAAAACAGACACAAAATCTAAACAGAAAAGTTGATAATTATTTCAAGATAACAACTTTCTAAATTCCTATAACAGATAGAATGAAACACAAGAAAGTCTTTGGAACGCTCACTATAAATTAATTTATCATGTCATTCACACCTTTATCATGAATAGGTTTCACCAGGGTCATCGACCACCACCATCTGGACTCCAAGGGGGTATTTATCTTGCTGCTGCTCAGGACAGATAGTCTTTGATCTCAATCTCCCTGAAGATTCTGACTTCCAAAGACTTTCTGATAGATTAGAGATCATCTGATGTAATAAACCGACAACATATCCCACTAGCCTGCCCTGATTGCACGCTGCTTAATCATTTCCAAAGTTCTGCAGATGCTATCAGTCAAGATACCCCCCCCCCCCCGCACCCCCCACTCCAAGGCTGCTTCTGTTGCCACGGGTGACATGGGGAGGATTGAGGGAGAAAAAAATTAATTGGCTGAAATTTGAAATAAATCAGAAAAAGTAATAATATCTTGCGAGTCAGAGCATATCCAGTCTGACTCTCCGCTGGAATGAATGGATGCGGCGCGCCGCTAGCGAGGTGGGTTGGAGGTAGCTGAACACACTTGCTGTTGATTCTCATCTAAAGCCTCCTGATAATGGAAGCGGCTTTGCTGTTCTTCCTTTGTCGTCTGTGGACAACCAGAGAAAGAGCATCTTGACATCGGCTCAGTGAGACTCAACTGCTCTGCTCTGGAGCAGATCTATTCAATTTTCTTTTTCAATTTTAAATCCCCCCCCCCCCGGGTATTTGGCCAAAACAACCCGCCTGTGGTCACGGCTTGATTTTTCACTCAGCCTCTGTTGTCTTTTAAGACAACTTTATCTCTCATCCGTTATAATAATGGTTATTTTAGGGACTTTGGTTTTGTGATTTTTTTCTCTCTTCTTCCAGCCAACAAGTTTCAGAGAGAAGCTTCTTGTTGTTGGCAGCGGTTCAACTTCAAGAGGTTTTTTGGAGCCAGACATGTTAATTGCTAATTTTCTTGCATGCTTGAATATTTAATGGTTTCAGCTTATTGTCCCATATGTCAGACGACAACATCTAGACGTCGCTGAAGACGTCTTTAGTTCCTTATTATAAACGCATGGAGCCTTCCTGTGTGTCATCCACCCATTTGTCCTTTGACAGTAAAAATACATCATATCTTTTACTTTAATTTCCTTTTTTGCGCCACATTAAACGGAATATTAATCATCATTTTCTCACCATTAAGTCACTGGATTGTCTATTGATGAGGTCAAGGCCTGCGACAATCAGTTGATTAATGAACGCTTTGATTTGGCATCCATTTTTATGATTCATTATTAGTGTCTCGTAAGCAAGAAAGTCAAAAGCGGTCTTCTTTCAGATTGCCCAAAGAGAGCTTTATGTTATATAACATTAAAATGAACATCTGGACGCATTATATTCTCCAGACAGAGTGCAATATTTAAAATAATTGTTGGCCATGATTGAGAATTATGGACAATCGCAGGTGCTGAATTTTCCATTTACCGCATCTTTACACACAAAATAAAATGTTAAAAGACAGCTTGCATGGAAACATTTCCTGAACAACAACTGAATTAGGCGGAATTGAGACAGTTGTTTGATATCTATATAAAAGTGCTGCAGAGACAAACGCCTTCTGTTCATAGACAGACTACTGCGGCGTGAAACCGTCGTTTTGTGCATTAGACACAAATTAAATAGATGAGCTGTAAGTTCCAGTCCCTGAATGTGCCATTCCCTCCGTCTCCATCTGCCTCTGCTGCTCTGCTCTGATCAGCATCACCAGATACATTAACCGAGGGGAGCCCCGTTTCGTAGCGAGCGTTCAACTCTGGAGAGCCTATCCTGTAATGAGGGCTGTTGTTCGGCTGAGCTAACTGTCAACTAATGGATGGGCTCTCAGCCGCCACTCTCCATTGGCTCGTCTCGGCCTCTCAGCCTGCTCATCAGGATAAGTACGTTAGCAGGCAGTGCAGCGACGGTGCCGGTCCCTCAGCACACGTACCGTACTCGGGTTTTAATGTCGTTCCCCGCTTGCAAATTACTGCAATGAGTCCCGGGTGGTACGTAATAAAGCACATCTGATTACGTGTGCATGGAGACGTTCATTAAAACTGTATATCTTCCACATCCTTTGTGACTCCATGCTCGCCGTGAGTGAAGACATTATTCCCTACACAACCATTTCCCATTTGGCAATTTCCTTTTCTTCAAATGTCCCCTCAAGGCTCATACACCAAGGCCCGGTCCCAGTTACTGTTTGCAACCCTAAAACCTTAACGCATCGTCCAAAGCTGCTTGGGATTAATTGATAAAAACAAATAAATGGGGATTTTTCTCAATTCCGTGTTGAAATTATCCATTTACACCATTATATGCATCTATGTTAACCATTCATTCATTCATTCATCTTCTGAACCGCTTTGTCCGTTACCGGGTCGTGCTGGAGCCTATCCCAGCAGTCAACAGGCGAGAGGTGGGGTACACCCTGGACAAGCCACCAGTTCACCGTCTGCAGGGCTTAATCATTCCACAACAAAATCATAATATTTTTGCATGGTTATTTGCTTTCTGAGATTTTTCACGTGCAAAATGGAGGCATGGGGCCAGTCTGCTTGGAGCCATAACACACATTTGATACGTTTGGTAAAAACATTTCAACATTTAGAGTGGGCATGTACTCCTTCTACCTCATTTAAAACGTGTCAGGCCATCAATATGCAAATCAGTATGCACATTTATGCGGGAGACGGGAGGATGGGGGGTGTGGAGGGGACCAGACCCGAACCACCACAGCCAGCGGAGGAGCGATGGACTGCGCCGGGTCAGCGCCGCCCCAAGCGCAGAAATAAGGTAAGCAATGCCAGATATAGAAGTAGCCATATAAATGACAGCGATGTGGTGGCTTTCGCTAGCAGGCAGAATCAGATTTCCAGATTTATCTTGAATGATTTAATGAAAGGAGACCATGTTTCTATAAAATATGTCAATTTATGTTTTTTGGAAACAGAGATTTTCTCCATTGATTTGTGTTCGATGAGGAGGTTCAACCAGAGGTTGATGACTAAAGTCTGCTTATTTTTCCAGTTAACGAGAATTCTTTTCTTGGCGATGGCGAGAGCTGCGAGTGCGGGTTGGGTTTGTTGTGTGGAATATCAATTACTGTTAAGTCTCCTAGTAGGCACAGGTTTGGAGAGGACTTCGGTTCCGCTCGGATGATGCTCTAGTCTATACTATCTTATAATCAACAGCCTTTTTCCTGGATGGTTGACAGATCCATCCCAGCTTCATGTTTTACATCTTCATCTTAAGGTGAGTGTCCAGCTGAAATAATGTAAGAGCAAAACTCTGATCACAGCTCTGTTCTATTTTTACCTCCCCCAAGGAGGTAATGTTTTTGACTGTCTGTGTGTTTGTTAGCGCTCAATGAAAAAAATCTGAAGAAGGGTCTTGGTCTAACTTAGATCCAATTAAATTTTGAGAACAATCTGGACACCTGTCTGGATACAAGAGCAATCTGGATTTTCCCATTTACTCATAATGAAGGCTTTTTCAAAAAAGTCTTATAAACTTTGCATTCAATTCAGTCACCAAAATTCACAGTCATAAAGGGATCCAATATAAACTATCATGTAAAATGAGTTCTGACTCTGATCCAGAATGAGGTCAGGGAAATATATTAAATTACATTTAACATTGAAAACTCCATTTATGGATTAAAAAAACAGTTAAAAATACACATCCACTCCGATTCACTTTTGCTTTTCATGGTTGGTGTATAAAGAACAAGAACAATTTAGAACCTTTTGATGATGATCTGGATCACCATCTGGAGCCAGGAATTTTTAAATATATGACTTTTTTTGTTCATGGTTGTAGTAAGCCATCCACTCTCATTGGAGACGACCCTTGACAGTAGAGGAACCAAACCACCGTCCGTCAAGATGATGCGGTTCACCAGCCGAACAAAAACATAAGGACTTGATACAAGAGCTGAAGTCTCGTCTGTGTCAAAATCACACAGCGTTTCTAAAGATCAATCAAAAGCTGTTTTTGTGCGGCTTGTGAACACAAAACTGAAGTGGTGCCTCCAGCGTTCTCTTTTCTAGCCAAAACATTTCCTGTTGCACAAAGAAAAAAAACAGAACATTTAGTTTTTTCATATTATGTAATCCACATTATCCATATTACACTGTCTAAAACAGTGAGTTGTAGAGTTGTGTACTTGCACTATCCCAAATATTCCTTACAATCTGCAGGTTTATTCAAGTGAACGGTTTCGTTTCATTTAGTCGTTGGGGAGTTAAGAGAAAGAAGTGTAGCAGAACTCAACTCAACATAACTGGACTAAAACGTAAAAACCTCACCTTATCGGAACATTTCTGCCCGAGTCACATCAGATTTTGACAATTCTGACAATGACCCGACAACTCCCATGATGCCACGCTCTTCATTCTGCTTTCTTCAGTTCCCTTCTCAGAAATACAGTGTCTTTCAGCACAATATCCATCCATCTGTTTCTCTTAGTATTCGACTAGATTGCTTTTTTTGGGGGGGGGGGCTAGAGAAAGTAAGCCGTGAGGAACAAGCAAGATCCTCTAAGTCTAAGTTAACAAAAAGTTGTAAACTGGGTCATTTGAGCAATATTTATAAAAGAATTATGTGCGCCTTTAGCTGAGATGCCACATTTACATGACTACACAAACAGAATTCTGCTACTGTGCAGCAGAAACGGTGCATAATTGTGAGTCAGAACAGAGTAAGTAACCTGGAAAGAGTCTAAATCAACACCATCGGATTCACAGTGAAGTATTAAATGTTTTTAAATCCCTCATAAATATTATACTGGGTGTACATACTGATGATGAAGATGATGATGATGATGATGATGCCAATCTTAAAACATACATAATAAAAACCCTTCTCATTTATAATCTGAGTTTCTGGAGCTTCGGTCAAGCCTCCGCTTACACTCATTACAGCATTTACTGTGACCTCCTGTGATATCATGCCGTCGCGTCACCGACTGTAATTAGTCAGGCCTTCAGAGAATGTGGAGGCCAATGGGAAAACCCAATGCCAGTTCCATCCGACGGTTAAAGCTATATCTAGATTGCAAATAAGGTGTCTTTGAAGAATTAATGTTTAAGAGGATTATATGATTAACAGGAAGATATCATGAATAAGTCAATGAAACGCCTGTTTGAAGAGTAAATCAAGGCTATGGATGGCCTGGAATCAATCGCTTGAATCTGATATTGAAGATCTGTGACGCTATTATTCTCATCTCGTCACTTATCAATCGATCTGTCCTTCATTTGTAATGAGGTCTTTCAGATTATTTGAAAAGATGAGGGGCTCAGGTAAGTATCTGCTGTATCATTAATCAGGAACAGTAACGTTCGCCAAATGGGAACACAGGCGAAGCGAGCGGAGTTGAGTAAAAACAGTACTGTATATTGTTAACCGGGCTCTTGTTTGATCCATCTACTCTCAAGTCCACAGAATTCAGCCCTGTCTCTGCTCTATGCAGATGATGTGGTTCTGTTTCCTTCATTAGCCCTCCACAATTAGCATGAGCAGCATGGTGTGGCTCAGCAGGAGCTGAAATTAGTTCCAGCCTCATCAGATATTTGATTAGCATGCCGCCGAAGTGCCCCCATTTGAAGACTTCTGGATAGACTCAGAATACGCTAGAGGGATTATATAAATCTCATCTGACCAGGAAACACCTCAGGACGCCCCCCCCCCCCCAGGAGGAGGATGAACATCTGGAACAATGATCAGCCTCCTTTTCTGCAACTCAACTGCTCACAATGGAAGGAAATGGATCCACAAATGGATGCTTGAGATGTATATTTAAAAATAAATTGTGTTTGGTTAGCTGTGATATTTTAGTGTGATGGATATTTGTAAGTGTGAACTACTGATAAACTGGAACAAATGTAACACAAAGTGATTTAAAGCAGAAGAAATATTGAACATCATGTAGGCAGTCAATGTCATGGCACCATTCCATAAGGACCTAGAATAATAACTAAGGTTCCAGAAATGATCACAGCGTTGATTCTTTTTGTACACTAGTGTTTAATTCTAATGATATTCTCTTAGTTGGTGTCTTTTTTAATGCCATCGTGACTCTTCTTAACTTTGTTGCTGTACGCTGTTATAGATGAGATTGCCACCCCCCCCCCCCCTGGCTGCCGTTCCAAGCTATTACCATGTGCTGCCTTACCCCCCTTCCTTCCTCTGTCTGCATGTTAAGCAGCAATAATGGAACTTGGAGGACCTCCTAATAGCTGCGGGCCTCTGGGTGTTCCATTCGTCTGTGGAGCAGCAATCCCCGTCCCTGCTGTTATTCTGCTGCAGCTCCTCTCAGATCGTCAGCACCTTCGCCTCTCGCCTCCACTGCTGCACATCCCAGTGTGGGAGCTGATGGAGGCCAACTTCACCCTCTGGCAGCTGTTCAGATTTACGGGCTTTTTTTTTTCTTTTTTTTTTGCTTAAAGGCTGACTCCTAGCTGCCAAAAAATTACATCTTCCTTTTTGTCCCTGTGGGCGCTTGTCTGCGCCACTTTTGAAAACATCCTTGAACCAGGACGGCTCCTCGGGGTCTGGCTTTAAGGGCGACCACTTAGAAAAATGCAGTTTCAGCTGCAGCGCTCAAACTTTTAAAAAGCCGCCGCCCCCTTTCAAAATGAAGATTTAATCTCTTTTTCAGCGAGGAGATTTGAAAGTCATGACAAATTATATATTGGCTATGATTATTAATCATTTTTAAAAGGTGAAAAAGGAAAATAAATCCCCAAAAATATGTGAGAGTACGAATGAACAGGAAGCAACCCAAATACCAAATGCTTTTATAGAATAAGTCAGCGGACGATGGCTTTAAGTGACGGGAAATTATCTTCCTCGGGGCCACAACATGACCTGAGGGCCAATGAGAACCTGCACTGATGTCCATAAAGATGTATTTCCTCATGCGAGTTTGTTTAAAGGGCAAACAGGAGTACAGTTAATCAAATATCAGTTTTAAAAACAGATTTAAATCGGTGTCACCTATGCTGTGATGGAAACGTATCCATCCTCCGGTGCTGGTTAGGACTATTTTTCCAGCTTTAGCTTTGCCTCAGGCCAAAGCGCTAATCCGATGAATCTATTCTCCGAGGTTCCTCCCACCATAGCTTCCATTTGTTCCTCCTGCAGTCATGTGGTCCATAGTAAATATTTAAATATGGGCAACGGCTCAGTCTGTTCTGCTCATTGGAGACGACCCTTGACAGTAGAGGAAAGCAGACGAACCACGTATGGCATAGATTATTATTTAAAACGTATAGGAACGCCCTCGAGTGCAAACCAGGCTGAAGACGTCATTGTGGGATGGAATTTGACCTGTTGCGAGGATTTCAAAGCCTATAACTTGATGTCTCCCATGATTAACTCCTCGAAATTATATTGTCACACTCAGACGGAGTGTAATAAGATCCGAGCCATCAGCGCCTCCGCTTCCCTCGCTGGTTTCATCTCCTCAGACAGCAGACAAATCAATGATCATAACAGCAGCAGGTACTTGATACCTGACATTTCATTTATTGGACCGCCTACAAGATTAATCTCTCCAGCGCTGCGCTGGACAACTTTGTTCATTGGCAGTCAGAAAAAAACACAATGATCAGAAAATGATTTTACCTCCAGGTGCTCCCTAAATGTTAATGCAGGGCAAGAAGCACATGATCGAACAACAGTGAGGCGGGACTCTGCTTTTATCCATTTCCTTTCTAATACTTTCTGCAAAGAAATTGAACAGCTTAGGTGCATAAAATAAATACTATCTATTGCTTCTGAATCTTAATGCTCATAAACATTCGTATAGCACTCATGTGAGCTGTGATTTTGTGCATATCCCTGCAGCAAATCCGTAATATAATTCTGTGCATAAAGAAACAAAAAAAACCTGCAGTGTAAGTTAAATGAAACAAGAAAGCTGACAGCTGCTTATTTTTCTGACAACAGGCAATTTTAATGTCAGACATTGTGTCTGCTAAGCTATTTTGTCCTCAACAATCTTTATAGGATATTATACCGTCTCCCTTAGGCTGTATTTTCCTTGTTGTGTGAAATTTATAGATTGGAATTAGAATTAGTGGAATTTTGGAGCTGACAAGAACAAGTCGGAAGATTTATATCGAGCTTTTATCTTTCTAATCTTTCTAAACTTGCAGCACACAACCTAATGAGTGTTAATAAATAAGCTATCCAGTTCTTTATTATAAGGACATGAAAGTGCTGCTTGTCATTCGACTAGCAGCAGAAGAGTTTATACACAATGCGGTACTAAGACGTTTAAAATAAGCATTTTTTGAGGATATAGAGCCTTACCTCATGTAAAGTTTTTATGACAACCTGTGCAGATCGTTTCAGGCGGTTTTCAGTCGTCAACTTGTTCCCATGAGCTCAAGACAGAAACGCTAAAGCTCAATAAGTGCTTGGACCTATTGAGGTTTCTCACCTTTCCCCAGCCTGGATTTTATATGGAGAGTTTAAAGGAATAAATTATCCTGCTACACGAGTCAATAAATACTCATGTTGTGATCTGCGTCTTGCATCTAGGATTAATGTCAGATTTAGGTTTTGCAGGCCCCTCCTGGAGTCCTTGCTGGTTCTTCTGCGGGCTGACAGCTTCTCCAGTCCAGCTGCCCGTTTTAACGCGTCACCGGTTTCCCCTCTAATCAGAAACCTGTCAGCGTCACTTTGCTGCCATCAGTTAATGTGCTATTTTAAGACGGATGAAGTTTGCTGTGCCTGATAAGACAGTAAATTGCCCTTGTCTTAATGAGCCAGCTCTGCAACTGTATTGTCATCTATTATGGTGAGAGATTCCAGCCTCCCCATAAGCATGCTGTGCTTTTAAACATCAATCAGACTGAGTGTGACAGGAATGGAAAGGATGTCGTCATCTGTATCTTCATTTATTTACTCTATTTGTACAGCATCGTAAAAAACAACACAAACAGTTGTGATAAGGCATCGGAAGTCACTTTTGCATTGTTTGATTGCATCTGAATGAAGGTCAAAGCGTGCGGCGGCGCTCTGACCACCTGATTGAGGTGGATTCACCTCCGCCCTGTTGTTTGCCTTTACTTTTGCCCACTTTGGGTAGCATATAGGGGCTGAAAGAGGCTAATGGCATCTTGGTGAAGCTCCAAACCGACGGTGATGTTCCAGCATTATAAATACTGCAGCACTCTGCTCGTGATATAAGTCCTATAATTTGTTTATACTTACTTTGCCCCCATCCCCCCCCCCAAAAAACCCCCCGCATTTAAGGAATCTACACTTCAAAAAGGAGGCTCGGCGTTTATTTAGCTGAGCATCTTGGGGTTTTTACGGGTGCGCAATCCTGTTCTCGAAGCCCGAAGCTCTCCTTTTGCTCAGCAATTTAATTGTCTTTCAGGACCATTGACTCGCGATGCTCACCGTTCCTCAAGAAAACAATTTGACATTTCAATGGAATTAAGCAAGCAAAGCACATTAGTTCTGCTGCACACACATTCAAAAGTAATTACAGAACAGCAGAGGAGCAAAGTAAAGCGATGGAACAGGACATCTTTTGTGTTTGGCTGGTTAAATACGCTTGCTGCTTAAAGCATCGTCGTTCACAGACACGAGACGAGGTTGATTTTGTGGCTTCACCTTTGTGTGCTTGATTTTCTTCTAGGGAGACAAATTGTGCTCACCGAACCCAGAAACAAACCAACAAAGCAGACCCCAGGCTCGTTACAGCTGTTAGCGGGGTGGTGCTAGTTCTTTTGTTTCTCTGTGACCTTTCTTGGCGCAAACATGTCGAGGGAGAAACGCAGGTTTAATTAATAACATTAATAAGCCAGCCGGTACACAGCGCAAGCTGCAGCCCGTGCAAATCAGCCAGTAATCACACTAACTCCAGGCTGTGATTAAGACGCCTTAAACAAAGGAACAATGTGCAACAACGATGCAGTTCGAGACCTGACGCCGAACACAAAATGATCCTCGTCAATTAAACATTTAAAAGAAACTGCACAAAATTGCAAATCGTTATTTGAATGCTCTCGGAGAAGCTTTTTGTCAAATGGTTTCCCTGCGAGAGAATATTATCTAAATGGCTAAATTCCTCAAGGAGGACTGTGCAATCCAATAAAAACGACAACGATGATATGTGTTAGAGCTCAGATCATGAAGGACGGCCTCAGAGTGAGGAGCGCAAATAAGCAGGAGAGGAATAATATCGACGAATCATTGCCGCTTTCTCATGCCTCAACACAAAACCGAACATCCGTGATGAGTCACACCTGCAGGAGGGTCCGATTGGGTCCTGAGAATTGTGTCCGTGTGCCGGATTTCTGCAGCTGAGAGTGTTGAATGTGATTCTGCCAAATTAAGAGCAGCGTTATTTCTGCTTGAATGATAACCCCGCTGCCAATCATGCAAATCATTTGTTCTCCTGCAATCCCGGCTGAATGACTTTCAGCTCTGCAGGAACCGCATGTAAACCTGACGGCACAGTTGGTATGGATTTTTGATTCGTTTTGTGTGCAGCGTTCCGTAAATGTGATGCTTTTCTGCCTCTCCACCAGGCATGAAGCAACAGCTACAAACTTTTCGACTGTAGATGATTGCACATATGAGATTGGCCAATGTTTATGCACCAATCACTGAACAGTGCTTGCATTTGGAAAAACAAAAGACTGCTGAGAAGGGCGTGTACATGCAGTAAGAAAAGCATCTTACATAATTTCATATAATGAGCTGGAACCAGTGAACGCCACTTTCTTCTCATGGAAGCTCAGGATTTCATCCTCTGAAGTTCTCAATTAAATGAAATGTGACAGAGTGTGATCTGTGCATCTTGTAACAGCATCTATTGTTTGACAGGTTTACAGATGGGTGCGCACGGTTTGTCTCAGATGGCGTGCAAATACTGTTGAGTTTTATGGAGTCGAGATAAAAGTGTATTTAGTGCTGTCAAACCACCTGCTGGGATTGTTTGTAACAAATGTGAGTCAAGCATTAAGAAGAAAACTGAATTAATTCATCAGGCGCCACATGCTGTTTCTGGTCATGTGCTGCGTGGAGATTTTCCCCATTGCAGACATCAGACCCTAAACTAATGCAATTGGATAATGATAAGAGCGATATGACATATTTAATTATTAATTCTGGCTTAATTTGACATTTTAATTAAACAATACTCCGAGCAGCTTGCTATCCATTATGATTTGGAAAACAACCACTAATGGGCTCACAAGACCAAACGCCACATTTACCGACCTCTTCAAAATGAATGATTCATTAATGGCGAGGATTTTTACGAAGTTCATAGCGTGGAAGCTTTTAGTAAACGAAGAGTGTTTTCTGACTCATTTCTAACTGCGAAACACACAATCAAGGACTTCATCTCCAATGTTTCATTGAGCGTGATAAATCCAGGGAAACGTTTTTCTAGCAAATGAAATCTAAATTTCTAGCACGTTAAAAAATGTGTGCGATGTCACTGATGATAGTAAATAAAACATCAGGAAGCCGTGATGACTGAAAATCCTTTATAAAGACACTTTTGCATTGCCATGAATGTGACTCCTGCGTTCACGCTATGTGTAAATTAATTTCAGATTATGGCGTTCAGTCATTGCATCGCACAATCAAGGATTAATTCCCTGCAGACTTTCGCTGTATTCGTGTTAGTCAAAGCTTGAAATTATCATATTTGGGTTCCATTTTCCTGAACCGCACAGTAAATTTGAAGTCGGATTGACTTGCCTGTTCCAAATAAAACTAATCCATCTTATTTTGACACTCGGGCTTCAGTCCCTTACCTTTGTCATATTTTCTCCTTCAGTAATTACCTTTCTTTCTACCACTCAGCCTCGGAAAAGGGACTTGATTAAATTGTGAGTCTCTGCAGCGCAGAAGGAAAGAAGTAAACCTCCGTGAAAGAGGAATACAGCAAAGCCCCAGGGGCCAGATGATGTATACTTATATATCATATAACCTCGTTGGTGTTCTCATTACAGTTTAGCCCTTTGGTATGTCTCCCAGAGGACGCTTGAATGTGACTATACACGTATAAATGTGTGCGTTACCCTGGAAGACATCAGCCCAGGCTCGATATTCATTTGACCTCAGGAAGTAGATGTTCAGCGATATTGTTTGTTTTGTTTTTTTTCCTTGTGACTGTGATGAAATGCTTTCAGATAAACAGTAAGAGGCGTCTTTTGAAATACAAAAAGGCCGCTAATTGGTCAGAGAGCCCGTTAAGGCACAAGCACGAATTCCATCCCATTGCTGTTCTATTCATGTGCTGGAACTCGCCCTCCTCCACGCCGACACATCTGTCACCCTTTTTGCTCCCACGGAGGTTTTATAAACCAATTTCCCCAGAAAAAAAAATCAATTCAATTTCGAATTACAGGCGGAGAAAAATCTGTGAAAACGCTGTAATGAGCCTGTCGCATTTCTTTGAGAGGTGGCTTTGCATCAGCGCACAGATGACTTTTCCAAGCCAGTTGACTTATCGCCATTATTTAGACCCACAGTATAAACTGAATGACCAGCTTTAAGCGATCTGACCGCTGTGCACTGCCTCAGGCGGTCCGCCTGCGCCGGGCTTCATCAAATCCCAATCAATTCATCTTCAAGGGAACATATTGGAAAATGTCTAAAATACATCAGCCCAACTTTAAATCAAATAAGTTAGAGTAACTTTCCTTCAAAAAAACAAACAATAAAAACGTTACTTAACTCTTTCAGTGCCAGTGCCCCAGTTTTTGTGCATTTTTTCCTGATTTTCCAAGGCCAAAATAATATTCTTTACTATGACTATGTGTAACGGAGTAAATATGAATGCAGTTAAATCCTGCATAAAGGGGATTTATTTATTTTCTATTAGTGTATTTGTCTTGTTTTCCTTTTTATAATTACGCACGTTTTTTATTCCATTTGTTTTAATGTACATCTCGGGGTGTTTATGATTTGGAGTATTTTGTCCCTCCTGGCTCTCCGTCCTGCGGTTTTGCCCAAGTTCCTGGTTCCCCTCCCCCAGCACTTCGTTTGAACACGCTGAGAGGAGCAGCCATGATGCCGAGATGTGCTAATGTACTTTTATTTGTATAAATCCAGTAAAAATACGACAGAACCAGCCGCGTGTGGACCTTCATATGTTACCCAACACACAACGCAGAGGCAGAGCGACAACCGTAACATATGCACACACCGAACCTACCAAATGAAAGATTAAAGTATCTTCTTTCATCAGGTGAAAGCGGTGTGTTCCTACCATTTCTCGTTCCGGAGTTATTGGCCGTTGACAAGAGGCAGATTTTAATGTCAGGGTTGGCAGTGAATGTTTGGGTTATAAAAAAACCGTCTTTAGACGTTAATGGCATTGAAAGAGTTAATCTCTGAGGGGAAAACTATATATATATATAAGGACCGCCCTGGTGCTGTTGTTGGACTCCCAAACATTCACACTATAGCAAACATAATGTGGCTCTTCATCCTGAGAGCTACGACTCATGTAGAGCGCCAGCAGCTGCTGTGAGAGCCCAACGAGATCTGAGGAGCTCCCGTCTGGACGCAGACATTTTGAAAGACACCCCTGATGTCTTTCTGGTTGCATTTCTGATTTGGTCCTAATTGGAACAGGATGTACCCAGAGCTGAATTCGAAGATGGGCGAGCTGAAGACAGCTAACAGAAAGGAGAGTAGACAGCCGTAAAAAAAAAACTTGTTTACATACATAAAACCAGAGCTGATTAAATAGACCAAACGTGACACGGAGTGCTTTCTCTGCGTGTGTGTGTGTGGGGGGGGGGGGGGGGGGGTGCTTGTCTGGATGCACAAATCGTAAATGCCATTATATTTCCCAGCTCCTGTTTATTTGCTGCCGGCTGAGAAGCATTTTCCTCATCTCAATGCAAATAAACAACTCGCACTGGCAAATGAAGAACCGAGTTTAATGAAAAAGCAAAGACGATCTCACGAGAGACCAGATTGAAGTTAAAAATCGACTTTAAAAAGCAGCTGCACTGATTTCCAATGCGTAAACCAAAGGCCCCTTCAGCTTGACTGAGTACGACTCCTCTGATCCCACATCTAAAATTGCCACTTTCTATTCTCAGCTTAAATCCCGGTGGGTCTGTCATCTTCACGTCAGACAAATGATGTGCAGTATATTGGGAGATGCGTCACCTATGTGCTGTCCTCGCCACAGCCTGCTGAAGCTCAACTGCACCGATACGACGAGCGGAATTACAGGTCCGGGGGTTATCGACGCCGTCGTTCCTCTCCTCTCACTTCGAGCTGCTGAAGACAGATAATAGAGAGATTATTTTCTGACTTAAAACTTCAATCAAAAGTTCTCTTTAAAGTCAGTGTTTCCATCTGATGTGTTTACATGTACGTAGAGAGCAAGGCCAGCTAGTGGCCAGGTAGCGGCCAAAGATTCTGTCATTGAACTGTTTCTGTAACTTCGTGAAAGTAAAAATCCTTCGCCGACATCGACTTCCAGGTCAGCTTGACAGTGGTGCGAAAGCGTTTCAGCTTCTTTCTGCTCTGTACACGGTTTATCATCCTGGACGCCACGCGTGACCTTCGACCTGCCTTTGTGGCTAAAGCTTCGCAGCAGCACATAGAGGTCAAATTTATGCTCTAAGGATTCGGATGCAGCCTTCCGTGCATTTTAAATGCATTCATTTCCATTGTGTTTGTGTTCATTCAGATGCCAAAAAAAAAAAAGCTGAAGCAAAAATATGAAATAATCTACATCTCAATGTAAATGGCTATCGACTCCACCGGCTGCATGCTGGCCTCTGCTTTTACTGCTCCATATTGACAAGGTCAATTATATCAGCCCGTCTTTAGAACCTTTGCAGCAACTTCTGCCATCTTCTTTGAACAAATTCTGTTTTTGGGGGCGGCATCAGTTGTGCTACTTTGCAAAGAATCACAATACAGTTCTAAGTAATTCTCCGTAATGCATGGATGCAGTTTAAAAAACGACGGAGGCGACGGCGGGGGGGGGGGGGGGGGGAGCGACTTTGATGGTAAATGTGGGCGAAGCAGAGGAAAAGGTTAGCATGAAAACTGTCACTTTAGCAGTAAATTAACATTTCAGACACTCCTCTTCCTCAAACGTATTGAGAGCCCATTTATTTTTTCCCCTCCTTCCAAGAATCTGACATTTTGACCGAGAGGCATTGATTGGCTGTTAGAAAGGATGATGTGCCTCAGAAAGAAAACAGCCTCTGGTGACTTGGTTATCCCGGCCGTCAGCGGGCCTTAGAGCCGCTGCAGCTTTATTATTATTATGATTTTTTCTCATTGTGAATCAGGGCTTGATTGTGCGAGTACGTCACTCTCATTCACGACCAAAGCCTGCGTCAGACAAGTGGAGGAGCACCAAACTGCCGTGGCGTAGCTTTGAAGGCAACACACACACACTCACACACACACACACACACACCCCTCTCTTGATCCTCTCCTCAGCTATCAATATAGCAGCCACGTAAACAATAAATGAAAGTGCTGGTAGATGAGAGGAACAGAGGAAAAGGTTGGCAGAAAAGTGTTTAATCCGGTGGTAAATGTACGACAGAGACTACGAGGCATCAGATAATAAAATGCTTGCCACTTCTCACAACCCAGGAAAGTGAATAGTCGTATTCCTGCAGGGATCAGCTGGACGTAGACAAACACACACACACACACCCCCACCCCCCACCCCCACTGTGCTTCCCAGAAGCTGAGCCTCTGCCATGTAGCAACAACTAAAAATAAACCCATTAATTTCTATGCTGAATGAAAACTACTTAATACAAACCTTGGGAATAGAACCTGTTACTTGAGTAGTAGTCGAGTTACAAGTTAAATAACACCAAGTCACAACAAGGCAGTATGACCCACCGTTCCCCCCAACAAGGGCTGCCTTTTAACAGGAAGAAACCTCGATTAGATCCAAGGTCAAGGTGGGCGGAGCCTCTGCTTTGACTGGTTGGATTGAAAGGGAAAATGCGAGGATGAGGGTGAGAGAGGGAGAAAGATAGAAAGATGGACGAGTGGATAAATGGAGGCGGTAGAGAGGAGAGAAGGATCGAGGAAAAGGGCCAAAGGTGTGTACACCTAATAATAAATAATAATAATGTTCATTAATGTTCATAATCATTATTATGGTTTATGTACAGACTTGGTAGCATTCTTTTTATTGTTATTCTGGAATACACATCATCCTTGTACTATAATAATGCAGAATGGACACACAGTAATACCTCAACATACGAGTATAATTCGTTCCTGGACCGAGCTCGTAACTCAAAGCACCGTATGTCAAATCAGCACAGATAATTTGGGTGTTTTTATCCGTTCGGACCGTCTAAAAACACCCAAATCAACGCTAATAGCAATGGAAAAAACTTTTTTAATTGCAATATAGATACACACACACACACAATGATATAATAAATGATATATACAGATATTACTGTAATATAAAATGTGGCTTTATTATGAGTTTTCACTTCAAGACAGACGACAGCGCTAACAGCGGTGTGCAGTGCAAGGAGGGAGGAATCGAGAGTTGGACGTACGTAGACACTTTATACAGTAATTGTACTTTACTCGTACTCGTACATAAACTTAGACATAACAGTTCTGCCTTTGGAAGGCTTTGTGTTCTTGACAGCATCCTTCTGTTTGAGGATTGTACATATCGTCGATGTTCTCCGCTCCTACTGGCGTCCCAAATCACTGACGCGGACACCACGATCAGGTTGATCGATCATTTCATGCTTCATCCATCATCATCACGCACCTTTTTCTTCGCACTGCCATCCATATCACTCGCTTTCTTTGGACCCATCACTTATGAGGAATACTCACAGATACAGCCAAAATCACTGAACGAGTGAAGCGTGCTCGCATCTCAAAGCAAAATATTGTTAGCTCGTATCTAAGAACACTCGTATGTCGAGGTATTACTGTATTAATATACTTGTTGTTGATAGTTTTATTGGCAGTATGTTATTACTGCTAGTAAGATACTTGTTTTGGTAGTTTTAGTAGCAGTAGAATTTGGAGATGTCAGAGAGACCAGACTTTGATGGTTTGGACATGTCCAGAGGAGAGACAGGGACTATATCGGTAGAAGGATGCTGAGGATGGAACTGCCAGGGAACCGGGCTAGAGGACGACCCAGGAGAAGATACATGGACGTAGTGAGGGAGGACATGAGAGTAGCTGGTGTTGGGGAGGACGATGCAGAGGACAGAGTGAAGTGGAGAAGGTTGGGTTTTTGTGGCGTCCCCTCACGGGACAAGACGAAAGTACAGTAGTAGAATTAGTATTTTAACACTGTTAGTGGAAGTCAGCCCAGATCCCAGCAGCAGATCCAATCCCAGTCCACCGTAGCCTGAGGGAAAAGAAGACTCTGGGAAGACATAATTTAGACACATCCATTAATGAGACGTGAACGTGTGGAGAAGAACAGGAGCAGTAAACAAGTTAAATTCTGCTGCAGCCTTTCAAGGTGATAAATGCAGGTCTCAGACTACAGCAGGTTTAGGCTGCTTTAATCCTGATTCACCTCTCTAAACAATCTGAGGAGAAATCAGGAACGGGAATGAAAGAATGCAGCATTGCCACCTGGCCAGGCACGAAGAAGAGCTTAAAATATATCCGCTAAATCTCTGCAGGAGATTTGTTTGTTTACATCTTTCCACAAAGCTAGCGCTTTTATTCCTGCGTGTTTATGACAATGGCCTCATCGGCGTGAGTCAGTTGTCTTATTCTTATTCATGCAGTATTTTTATTTTTGATGTCTTCACTGTATAACTGAGAGCCATAGTCTTGTCGCCATCTAGTGGTTACATGTGAAACTGCTTGTAAATCCAATCAGGTCAGGAAAATAAGAGTCATGTCAACCTTGGCGGTAAAAAACACCAAAGCTGGTAGCCTGGGATGCTAAAGCTACATCAAACATGCTAACTTTCTTTAAGTTAGGAAATACATGTCTACGATGGCCATGAATGATTTCCATCATTATACCTGACTGTATATGTTCTTGTTAAAACCAGCTGTCATTGATGACATATATCATTTTCAGTCTTTTTAGAATTCCCAACGCACTCATTTCCAAACAAGAACCTGCTACCATCCCACAGCGCCCCACAAAGGTCGAAAGACGCTATTACACAAACAAACAGACATTTAAAAACATCATTGGTGTGAATAACAATTGCTAAAAAGTACTCCCCTCAAAAGCACCATTTTTTCATTCATATTTAAAAAACAGAAAGAAAAGCCACATCCTTCACCAGGTCTCATGGAAATCCCTCCAGTAATGATGCATAATTCTGACAAGCAATCACAACAAAAATAATGGATATGGGTGAGAACACAGCGTTCTTGGCAGAGGTTTACATGACTCATGGTGCTGATAGATTAATTATAGGTGTGTACAGCCGAGGGGTGCAGCAAGCTGGAGCTGCAGTGAAAGACAAAGTGAAAGTTTGTTTTTTATTTAGACGCGTACAATTTGTCTGAATCAAACATGTTGTGACTTTTGGAAATATTTACATGATTACAAAAGTTGCATCAACATGTTTCAGCACTTTATTTTGTGTTGATGAACAATATTATTTTTGATTGATGGGTCTGTCTGTGTTTTATTGTGTGAAGCAGAGGAAGAGCAACAAGTTCAGTGTTCAATGCCTGTATTGCTCAGAAAAGTGTTAACTTACAGCACTTTATATGGACCTGATGTTTTAGTTTATTTTCTAATTAAGAGTGAGATCTGTTGCAGAATGTAAATGGCTAGGACTGCATGGACTGCATCTGTTCAAGCCTGTTAAAAACAATAAATGATTTTATTACGCTACTTTTCTGTTAGAAATCAATCTTTGGATCTGCCACAATGATTTAATGAATTTAAATGAAAATACCTCAAGTTGACGGCTTTTCTCAGCAATTTTTCCACAAGATAAAAAAAAGATTCATTAGATTAATTAATTACAGATCAAATTAATTAGTCTCTCGAAAAAAATGTTATCTCTTGACAGCACTGCTTTTCTTCTCCATATCTGAATACAAGGTTTTGTGAAATGCATTCCAGGAGAACACAGAGCGTTACCTGAAGCAGCGGCATCTTCTTTTAATGTGGGAATTCCTACAGATGAGGAATTCATCTGAGTTCAGCTTGAATTTGATGTTAATTTCTTTTCTAAAAAAAAAAAGAATTCTAACACAGAATCACGTGAAAGAAGAGGACGTGTATTCTCCAACTCTCTGCGTAATACTTTTTTCAGGTGTATGCAATCAATGACTGTGCAGTACATCCATCACAGAGTCGACAGAAATTCAGGAACAAAATCAGAGTTTAAAACATAACTTATGCAACTGTATTTTCACAACAGATAAATCAAAGTTTATAAGAAAAATATAATATAAAGTAAAACTCTTTTATCCGTAACTGTTTCTGTTGTCATTCACCTCCCTGCCAAATAAAAGCTGTCAAACACAGAACAAATGATCGATCATCATTTTAACTTCTCACTCAAACATGTAAGGATAATTAAACACTTTTCATCTTATATAACGTGGACAATCATGAACCATCTTTTAGTCACATCACTTGCATTAAAGTATTATTACTTTAAGCAGTATCCCTCTATTTATCTGACTCAACATTATAACCATGACACATACAGTGACTCAGCAGATACATATAAGCTAGTTTAATGTCAGACCGCCAGATGTAAGTCAGATATAACATATTTGTTTGGACATATCGTGGAAACAAACAGTCTGTCAAGTTAATTCTGGCACCTTCACTTCCCCCGCGGTCGACAGTGATGTCATTGTGCGTTTGTGTGTGCGTGTGCATATGTGTTTGTGTGTGCATGTGCGGCTGTATGTTGAGTATGTTGAGCTGCGAAGGCCGACTCATCCCCCATAAATCACAGAGCGAGTCTTACTCTTGCCTTGTCATCTCTTCTCACACGTTTGCCTGTTTTCCTCTCTTGGCAGTGGAAGGTGTCGAGGAGGCGGGGCCGTCTGAAGACGAGATACATCACAGGCTGGCTCAATGTCAGCCAGGTGAGGTAAATCCTCAGGTGAGTCACATCGAGACACCAGAGTTGAGCTGTCGGGGCCGTTTCTGCACAGAGACTCAAAGATCATGTCTCCTTATTTGATCTGGAACTATTGATCATTGCTTCTCTGGATTACTGTGACAATTAGTCATCACAATTCATATTTTTTGTTTCACAAAAAGTTACAAATACGTTTTTTTAAATATGAAAAAAGCAATCGAGAAATGATTTGCTACACGTGAGCAACGATTCAAAGTGAAGTATTCTGTTCATGTTAGAAAAAATAAATAAATCTTCCTTTAGTGTTCATAGTAAAAACAATGAATTAACCAATGAACTATTTAAATTCTGTTTAGATTTATTTAACTGACCTCTTGGCATATTTTACGATAAAATCTAGCTTGTGGTTTTAAATCTTCTCTGGTGTACAGTCGCTTTGTTCAGTTTGATAATTTATAGGTTTGGTATCCATTAACTGGCCTGATGTCTGTAATGTAAAGCAGTGACGGAGCTTCATACAGACTGGCCCTCGGTAGAATTGCATGTCTGCCTACTTTCACTCAGGAGTCATTTAAGGGCCCAGAACTGTATGAAGTGATGCTGGAAGGAGGGGTCGCGGTTCTTCAGCCAAAAAAACGAGGGGAGGGGAGACGCGTCGTCACCGAGTGCTGTCAGCCGCGCTCGTCTGTCACTGGTGATTCACGTCTGTGAAGATAAACAGCAGTCTAAAGGTGTAGACAGTCTTCTTGTTCTCACCGTCAACATCTTTCTCGTCCTCTTATTTCACTCCTCCTCTCCATTCATCTCTTTGTCTGCACTCCCTCTCCTTCCTGCCTGCTAATTGTCGTTGTACCAAACCGTTTATTTCTCTGCCAGGCCTGCAGTCGTTCTCTCTGGGCCGGCGTCTTTCAGCGGTGTCTCCAGGCTCTGGTTGGAAGACCTCCAGGACGTTCAAAAAACTCGCACACACCCAGTTGCACCTGCGGGCCCGTGAATCCCGACAGGGGATTTCACCGCGATGATGATGGGGCGCAGTCTTCCTTCCTGAACCCACATAAATCTGTCGGTCGGGTCGTCCCGTAGCCTAATATTAAAGCTGTTTTCCATGACACGCTGCTCTGCAGGGGAGGGAAAGCTGTTGTTGACTAACACAGCCTGCTAGCGCCAGGAGCTAAAAGTGTGGTCAGGTTCTATTCTCTTGATCCACACAAAGAACAACTGACCTTTGGCTGGTCGATGCAGTGTTTTTCATTCCTATTGAGTTCTTCTAGCTTAAATTGTGTTGGAGGAGTTTGTCCCTCTACCTTAAAAAGCACCTTGACTTTTCATCCCCTCCAAATATGACAAGAATGGACTTGTGAGGACATTTTTCAACTGAGTGAAGGACCTCTGTCATCTCAACAGTAGAGACTACCCACCTTAGGCTATAATCAAATACACACACACACACACACACACAAGCATCTTAAGACATGCATGCACACACTCAGACACAGCTTTAGTTCTTCATTAAAATCTGCAGAACCAAAACAATCACAACGTTGTTGAACGTAAACGTAAATTTAACATTTAATCTTGAAGTTTAGAAAATAAAATTCATTGCGTACATTTTTACACACAGCTATGCCTTTTTCTTTTTTTTATGAAATACAGACAATAAATACATGAAAAAATGTTGAACTTTGGGCTCAAATCTCAGATCACAGTTACTAAAGACGCACTTCTATTAACAAAGACCTAAAGCGTGAGCTCGTTCCCAGCTTAAACCGTTCAGTGTCTTCTAGTTGCTCCTCCTGTGTTTATCTCTGACATGTTTGCTGTGTGTTACATTATTTCCCATTCCCTGCAGAAGGCAAAATGATACTTGAGCAACTAGAGCACAGTACTGTAGCTGAATGATCTTCAGTGACACGTTCCGACCTGAGCTGACAAACATTTTCACATTTTTACAACATTCTGCAGTCTTGATTGCCATTGCACATTTCCTGAATTACATTTGGAGGGCTCTTCTCTAGAAAGAGAGAGTTTGGTAGTAACACCGAGCAGATTTCAATAACAGTTCTGTCCCGGGGGTCATGGGCGTCCCCCGGGGCTTATAGTGGCGGATGCTCCCCTGCTAAAGTATGTCGGAGCACAGAGGGAGGTTATGCTCCGGCTCCTGCAGGTGGCTCACCTGCCAGGGAAGCTCCAGAGCTGAGGAAGGCTCCACAAACGTGTCCATGTATCTCTGAGTGCAGGAGGTCCAAATCCCTTGGTATCCCAACCCTTCACCCACCCGAGGATATCGCAGAGTACTGGGCGGATGGTCGCCGGGGCTGCCGCAGTGTCCATGTGAAGTGTACAGCTGCCGGTCAGCGGGGTAACAAGGGTAGTGTGGTGACGGAGGGCACGACGTCACAGCGTTGTCCATGTAGACGTGGGGCTCTGTTTGCAACCTGTGCATGTGAGGCGCTTGTTGGGGCTGCATCCGGTGGGAGCCGGACGCATGCCAGGGGATGTACCCTTGGTGCTCCAGATGAGGAACCGCCGCCCTGGTCGGCTCAAGTCGAGAGGTCCCCATGGCAACGGGCCCAACGGACGGCCGGTTGCATTCATGGAGGGCGGAGGGCTTGCTCGGAGGGTTGGAACTCAGAAATACTGAGAGGGCAGAGATGCGGTTGATGGCCCTCTGCAGGGTGGCAATCTTGGAGAGCCGTTTGCCGCCGAGGTCGTGGTTCAGGGCGACCCGTAGGGCGTTGAAGGCCTGGTTGTAGTCCAGGATGCGTTTTCGCTCGCGGACATTGGCAGCCATCCTTCGAGCTTTTGAACGGACTGGGCGATTGCGCTTCTTCGTCTGGCCTTCTTCCGGGTCACTCGGGCTGCTGGTTGAGCTCGCGCTGTCTTGAAAAGATGCCTTTGAACTTTCTTCATCCACCCCTTGCTCCAGCATACCGAGATCCAGCTCCTCCTCGGAGAACTCTGATCCTGCGATGCTGCTGCAGCTCATTGTGTGATAAATAGACACAAAAAGCTTTGAAGAATTAAGAATCGGTTGTCTGGAACGCTGCGGTTGCCACCGCTACGACCTCTGGACACGCTCCCCGAGTGCTCCTCGGCGTGTCTTGTCGGGCTTCGCTGTTGAGACGACAGCCCAGGTATTCTCCTCCTCCGACTCCTCTGGTGCCTTGTGATTACTTGTACCTGAACAAGGCAGGTTGGTGTGCTTTTTAAAGACCTTGAAGTCACATGGTACAGTCACCTGTGAGGAATGGTGCACTCTCTCTGCCTCTTGAGGTTTATGGGTACCTCCAGGCAAATGGCATTGTCACCTCCTCCTCCTCCTCCTCCTCTTACTTTGACTCTCCCTCACATCCCTTCCAGAAAATGTTCAACACTTCATGTTGAGTCAAATGCACTGATTATTAGATCATAGCGGTTACCTTCACGGTTCCTTTAACGCCTTCGCAGAGGATCTTGATTGAGTTGCTTAATGCTTTTTATGATGCTGTAGTATTTTAAAACACAAAGCTATTATACGACACCGTTTCCTTTCACAAGTTTTTTCTTTATATGAAGCAATGCTGTATATCACACCTCTTATTTCCTTTCTCCATACCTCCCTCCTCTTGCCACTACAAAAGAGATATTCATCTAAATAGATGGTCTGTGAATATTAGTCTCGGGGACATTTTTGACAAATTTCACATTTATCCCATTTTCTCTGGTCTGGGAAGAGAGGGACCCTGTTATCTACCGTAGGTTAGATTTGTCCTTGCAATTAGCTCGTCTCTTGAGTGGCAATTCTCCCTCCCTCCGTTTCTCCCTGCTAAGGTTTAAGGGCCATGTAATTTAGTACAGCTTCCCTGGAACCCATCCCCATAAATCAGGCCTGGGCAGTACCTGGGGGACAGGAGCAGAAAGAGCCCCAGACTTCAAAGAGAGGGGAAAGAGCAAGGGCAAATATTTTACAATTAGAACCTGTAACCGTTGCTGGCTAGGCTATCGATTTTCTGAAGCTTTTACGAGCAAAGACGCGGCTCCGTTTTGAGCAGATTCACACGGCTGCAACATTTTGGGAATCACAAAATTTGAACTGAAGAGTGGGATGGAGGAAGGAACTGCATCCACATGTGAGCGCTACGTGCCAGATGTGACGTTGGACAGTGAAAGGTGTTTGCGCTGACCTTTAGCTTTAGCCTCCTAGCGAAGTGCAGCGGCTCAGGTAACTAAAGGGTAGGTCCTCAGACGCCGGGCTGGGGGGTCGTTGAGCTGCATTGCTTCCTTCCTGCCCTCTTGTTTTTATTGTACGTGTTGCGGGACTGAGACGCCAACCTTTAAAACAATTACAGCCCAGACTTAGCTCCAATAGGGCGACCATGACTTGAGGTGGGAAGGTGAAGTTTAGCCGTTTTACCGTTGTTTTACTGAGCGTGAGCCACCCATCATAAATGTTCTCTAGCAGGCCTGCTGATTGGATGCCTCTGGTGCGTTTGCACAATTTTCGAGGAGTATTTTCCATGTTTTTAATTAAATGAACAGAAAATGAGCTTTTTGTTTTTACTTTTTAAGTTCTGGAGCCATCCAGCAGTCATTGTTGGATTCCTCACGTTTTATTGATTCACATTTAACACAGTTAAATCCACTGGGACAGGCCCAGCCTGCCCATCGGGTTTGCCAAGAAGACGGCCTGCTGCAATGATCGAGCGCCAGGCCATTTGAAGACACAAGCTGAAAGAAACTGCTGCGCAAAAACTAAGGAAATGTGTGTTGACTACATTACTTCTTTGTTGTAGCGATGCTTCATGGTCATCAATCTTCTTCTATTGGAAAGCTTGTTCATTTCCCCTTTAAATGGTGCCACATTTGTCAGAAACGTGCGTTCGTGGGATGAGTAGCAAAGTTAGCAAGTTGAGAGAATTAAATTACTGTAAAATGAAAGCTCTATTTTAAAGCCAGGGAGATGTTTGTGTTGAGAAGAGAAAAAAACAGCAGTAAGGCCTCACACCATTATGTCACTACTTTTACTCAGTTAATTATATATAACTTTTTTACTGTATTGGAACACGGTAAACGTATATGTATATTCTTGATAATGCTTCCTGGTACAAGGTATACAAAAAATAAAAAATCAGGTCAAAGTGAGGATCAACTGCGAGTCTCATTGAGTCTAACGCCGTCTCTGACCATAAGGATGTTTTTTTATTTATATATTTTTCTCTGCTTTGTTCACACCTTTTAGCAGGCTTGCTAATCTCTGACATACTTTAATATCTCAAACTGTTGGAAATGTTCACGCCACGCTCAGCTCCGAGTACGTGGGCTTCATCAAGGGCTGATTTATGAGTTCACAAACACGTCAGATTTACTGCCGTGGCATAAAGGGCCTGAAGACTGCAGCAATCGGACTCTCCCCGTCCATTCGTTTTTGACAGCATGCAGAGAAGACACCAGTAATTATCAGCCGCCATGAATAAATCACCAGATTTTATCATGCAGCTCACCGTGCCCTTGATGGAATAACAATTTTCAGGAACTGGTCCAACGCCGCTGAACCTAAGATTTGTAAATCTCCTGATCCCCCCCCCCCCCCCCCCGTAATGAGCGGTTGTTAGCCGTTTGTTATTAGAGGTCTGTTTGCCAAACCTTATAGATGTATATTTCCAAAGGGGTAGTTAGAGCTAATAAGTGAGTGAGGGTCCGGGTTCACTAACCTTGGCTCTGTGCTGGTATGTTAATGCATGTTTTTGTGTCTGCCATGGAATTTTCTCACCTCTATAAAAAGCTTCCAGCCCCATATAAACGCTGCCCCCGCCATTATTTGTCACACCGCGCTCCCTTTGGATGGTGGATGTACGTTAAAAAGCCCATCAGCCTCACAGGGGTAATTGCATGGCAACTATTTTATTTGTCACTCTTTATTATATTTTATTGCAAAAGTGCCACGTTGCTTTTTTGGGGGGGGTTCGGCATTTTATAAAAATATTTTTTAAAGCACTTCCTTTTTGATCATGCTCAAACGCCAGAACTAGAAGGGCACCGAGTCAGAGCCTAGCTTTGCCAAAGCCACAAAAAACCCATAAAATATTCCATAAAAATCTCATTGCCTTTGTCCCATTCCAGATCTTATAGCTCTGCAAAAGGTTATTGAAATGTGTTGAGAAACTAGCATTAGCAATGAAGATATAACCGCCTCAATGAAGACCTTTAGGACGATTTCTGCCTTCTGATGTCCAGCAGACCTCTGTCCTTCTAACGGTCTAACAGATTCCCAACACTAAAGGTCTTCAAAGTCTTCAAGAATCATGAGTCAAAAATTAACAACAACTGCCGTCTGTCAACATGAATGGCACAGACATACTTGAGCGACAGGATACGCGGCATCGGTGAGATCGCGTCTGTGCCAGAGATGTCATACGACGTGATAAAAAATAAAACATGAAGAAACGCGAGCTTCTCCGAGACGACGATGTGAATCATTCCGTCTGGAATTACTGGCAATTACGTGTCGTTGGCTGCCGTAATGCCTGTCAGTGTGTTCCAGCTATAAAACCTGAAACAGTGCCCCGGGTATTTCTGCCTGCTCAGCTCAATGTTTGAGCGCATCATATACGTTCCATGTGTCGTCTATCAATCACAGAGGCGTGTTGGAGTTGATGCTGAAGCATTGTTTCCAGAGGAATAACACTCCGAAAACATGAGAGAGAGCGTGGTGATTTATGGAAGCTGAAATAGTGAGATAAAAGTTCATCATCTGGAAAAAAGACACAAACGAGTATGTTCTAATTGAATTATTGCCCTGTAAAAGTTTGTTTTCTGTAAATGTACATGCAATATTCCTGCCGTTTGATTAATGGGACAGTGATGATTCGGGTCATTGAGACAATCTGGTTGCTTTGAGGAACAGAAGCAGCACTTTTCATGTTTGGGTCACTAATTTAGCCATAAGCAGGACTGGAACCTCCATTCATGGTGATTTACACCTCGTAACAAAACCACGCAAATCTGTCAGTGCTGATGTCATGACATGTCTAACAGTTTCCCCCTCCGAGGAGGAGGAATGTCGGAATGCTTCCTCGGCTGCTCCAAATACTTGAATCGTGATATGAATCACTTGCATTTACGGGATCGGGTTTATCGTAGGATCCCATGAGCTGGAAACAGAAGGCATTGCTGCAAATGAGGTGTGTTTAGCGCGCTGAGCTACAGGCGTGAACGAGGGTCCAAAACTCAACAACTTTCTGCAAGCGACAAAAAGAATATGTGGAATCCCGCCCCCGCATTCCTTCCAGAGAGGAGTCAGTCATTAGACTTGGTTATCATTACAGGGTCCATTTGGGGCGCTGGAACATGTGGTCAAGGTTAACTGTCCGTAGGCTAGTTCCCACACAACCACAGCATTTAAACCGGTGACGCTGACCGAAGCAGCGGCAAAGCATCGCAGCAATGCTACGTTTAAATGAGTCGAGTAAGTTTAAGATCTCAGGTCAGATGCTGATCCTGCTGAACCGCCAGAGGTCCACAAGAGAGAACATGAAATTTGAATTTTTAGAATTTGAAATTTACAGATGCAATGAGAGCTGGAACCTTAAACATAAAAAACAAAACAAACATCTAATCGGAACAGAGCCCGGTCTTTACGAGGTCGCAGAAAGACGAGACACAAGCGTTGACCTCCCTTTATTAAGCAGCTGTTGTCCAGGTGACGGACAGCTTGCAGAGACAGAAGACATTTTGACAAATCTCCATTTAAAGTGATCACAACTAGGGGCCCCTAAGGAGCATCTTGCCTTGGGGCCCGCACCAGGCTAGAAACGACTGGCATGCTTCTAATTCTGTACCTGATTCAGCCTCATCGGCGTCGAGTCAGAAGGTTTGTAAGTTGCGCTACTTCTGGATAAATGGCATCTGTAACAGAGTTAGACTTTAAGTCTTGTGTTATTGTGATTTTCGCCATAATAACGCACCTTTGGTTAGATATTCGAGCCTGTTCATTTGTTCTTTGTGTGTTTTGTTCTATTTTTTTCACAAGTAGCTTCATTTAAGTATTTTTGTGTTGAAGAATGAGGAATGAGGTCCGAGACTCTGTTCAGGCACTGGAGGCTGCACACAGAACAAAAGCTCCAGTTGGAACTGCCACATTTTCATTTCCATGTTATGTATGTTACAGTGACGCGCCGCCAGAGGGCGCTGTGGCGCACGAGTGGGCTTCGAACGCAGCTAAGTTCGCCTAAGAAGAAAGACGAAGACGAAAGAGCGAAAAAAGAAACAATGCCAATGTAGCGTCGGGCATATGGGGCTAAAAGGTCCGACCTTTGCCGACAACGCCACTTTAGGACTTGCACCTAAAGATATAGTTTTAATTCGTTCCGTTGGTCCCAAACTCGTTTTAGCGAGTTTCCCCACCCACAGGTCCGCTCACAGTGACGACCAGCACGGCATTAGGAATTCAAAACATTTATTTACACTCTAAAAACAAAAGAAAACAAATGAAAAGGAGAGACACGCAGTGACAGTCCATACGGCCAACCTGCCTTCGAGACGGGGAAAACACAAATGAGGACTTGGAACGAGGGAGGGGAAGCACCTATATACGCCTCCCCCCAATCAGTGGTAAATGGGCCACAGGTGCTCCCTCCCACACCTGCCTGCCCAATTAACTCCAACCATCCGGTTACACCAAGATAAAATAAACAAGAAATTATTCAAGAAGAAGAAAACTACGGCGGATTTCTCTCGCTAATCAGCCAACGAGGTATTTTGTCTGTTTTATTTTGTAGTTCTTTCATTTTTCTCATTTCTTCAAACTTGAGAAAAGAAAAGTCCGCATTAATACTACTGGAAAGGAAAAGAGGGAGGCAGCGAGGACAGTTGTTCAATTAAAGAAGGAAATAACCGCCAAATACGAAGATTAATTTTATCCGAAAAATATTCTGCTTGTTGTGTTTATTCAGGAAAGCGTGCTGCAGTTACGGATTGTGTCCACTAGAGGCGGTCGGGTCCGAGCATTTCAAACAAAAACACTTTTAATGTCATTAAAAAGCTTGTTTTTTTCCAACTGTAGCCGAACTACGTTACGATGAAGTATTTTCCACGTTAGCACATTTCGAATAAAAATATTCACCTTCAAAAAGACTAAAACTAAGGAGATATTCCGGCTTTGAGTTTTCATTGGTTTGGCATGAAACACGTGACCCGGAAGTGTCACCCAGAATGCGGTTAACTCAAACAAGTCTCTTTCCCCGCCCTTCACCGTTAATGTGGTAAAAGCAGACGAGAGACCTGTCTGGAGTGAGTCTGAAAACTCGGGTCCAAATCACAGATTCGAACCGAAGCCGCTTTATTATGGCGAAAAACGCGACACTTATTTTCTAACTCTGTTCCAGATGCAACACATAAAGGCTATTTCTCAATAAATATATTAGATCATCTTAACTTGATGCATAAAGTCCAGCTGAACTGAACGGATCAGAGTATTTACTGCTCAACACTTGTGTTTTAATTTCATTTTTTACATTTGCGTTGTTTACAGAATTTTTAATCCGAGTGTATCGAGGATGTCCTGTCGATAAAAAGAAAAATACATATTTCGAAAGCCGGAACAGGAAGTTGCGTCTAACTTCACATCAATGTATTTGTAGTTACCTGCTATGTCCACAAGAAGGCAGCGCGGTTACAGAACACCCTTGACACATGTATATATTCATTTCCGGTGTCCCACAAAATAAAAGCATCGAGTTAAATGGTAGTATAATTCAATTTCATGATTGCTGTAAAATAAACAGCAGCAAAGACTGAAACTCTTCCGTGAGACGATGGAATATTATCTGCTTCTCCTATTCATCCGCAGAGGGCGGGACATAGTCGCTGTTTAACCAATGCTCAGCCAATCAGCGTCCTGAGCGCTGACAACGCGAAGGCTGTCTAATTTCCGGATTGTTCGCTCCGGGCATTATTTTGACGATGATATAAGGGCGCCCCCTACTGGGCAAAATGAATTTGGCGTTTGCTTCTGTTCAAATAATAATAATGATAATAATACGTTTTATTTACGTAGCGCTTTTCCAGACACTCAAAACGCTGGAATAAGATAATTAACTTGTAACATGAAGGCTTTACTTTCAGTGAGGACGTGTCCAGGATTTCAGTTTGTAACAGTCGATTAACGATATGTACCTTTAAGGAGGCGTCGCTTCTTATGACGTCACCAGGCTGCGCCTATGTTGTTGTTGCTCTTTCAAGATGGCGGCGCACACGGCTGCTGCGGCTAGAGGCTCTTCGCACTCTATGTTTGTTTTGCAGAGCCGCGGATATATCGCTTACACTCGACCGGACATTGTGGGCATTGGACTTCAGCTAAATGGAGAAGTCACAACTGCCTACGCGCAAGCACGAGGACATTAAAATAATAAATAAATAGGCAAAACGAAGAGTTTTATTACCGTATTTACATAATAATAATAATAACAATGCTATTTACTGCTTTCCTATAAATAAATACAACTAATATTGTGCAGACTTGAGTTCAGCCTTCTGGCCCGGCCCTCCAGAATGTTTTCTGCTTCTCATGTGGCCCCGTGGAAAAAAGAACTGCCCACCCCTGCTCTAAACCAACTTGTCACCCGACTCTCATCCGACTGGCTCCTCTTCTTACAGAAGGAAACTTCCTCTCGCCAGTCGCCTCACCCTGAAGAATTCCACTCAGCAAGGCGGCGCATCGGTCCAGACCGCTGTGGAGAGAAGTGACCTGGAAGGACGAGCATCGCCGTAAACACACGGACAAGTATTTGCAGAGACAAGATGGTGCTTTGCAGGCTTTTTGAACTGTTAACCTGGTCTTCAGAGTCTGTGGCGTGCAGAGAGAAGGCTGGAGCTGCTCCTGGGGTTGGGATGGCTCTGCTATCAAATGTTAAAGGACTACAGGGCATAAGAGCAAAGGGGAGGGGCTACAGGTTTATTGTATGTGTGAGTGTGCAGAAAGCAGCGGGTAAAAGCTGATGAGCTCGCTGGGTCGGCTGCATCCGGGAACTTCCTGTCAGCCTTCCGGAAGTCGCCACCTGCCAGTGGAAAAGTGGGTTATGTTAATAAAGTTTAAAAAAATTAAAAGTGAGTTTGTACTGTGAGTTTTGTTAATAAAGTTTTAAAAATTATAAATAAAAATAAAAATAGTGGCTGCGTGTGTTTTTCATTCGATAGTTATATCTATAATAACTATCGCTGCGCTCGTCAACCATCGGAAGACAGTTACAAACACAGTTGACTCGCTGCGCTCGTCAACTGTGTTTGTCGATGTCTGTGTGTGTGCGTGTGTGTTGTTGAGTGTCGGTGTGTGTGTGCGTGGGTGTGTTGGTCGTCCTCAACAGCATGGCAAAGTTGGATGCCGAGGGTTGATGAGCTGCGCTCGTCAACTTTGTCGAGGGTTGACGAGCTGCGCTCGTCAACTTGTCGTCTTCTGCGTTGCAAAAGCAATAGCCCCTTACGCCTAGAATAGGCGCTCGGGCCTAATAAAGAATTTTTGCAAAAACAATATAACTTTTTTTCTGAGTATGCGATTTCTACACAAAATACATTTTTGGAATGGTCTCGACGAGGGCTACGCGTCTGTGGGGGCACACAGACACACACAAACATGAGTTGACTCGCTGCGCTCGTCAACTCATGTTTGTGTGTGTCTGTATGTGTGTTGTTTAGTGTCAGGGTGAGTGTGTGTGTGCTGTTGAGTGTCGTGTGTGTGGGCGTGGGTGTGTTGGTCGCCCGATGGTTGACTCGCTGCGCTCGTCAACCATCGGAAGACAGTTACAGTTATCTAATTTCATTCTCTTTTCTTTATGTCACTTCCCTCACGTATCCTTCCGTTGACACTCCAATACCCCCCCCCCCCATACCTGATCTTATTTTATATGTGGTTTCATCTAGTGCATGTGTTTGCAGTGTGTTGCTGTGCTTTAACTAATTTTGCAGTGAATTGGGGTGTGTGTTAACTTTGCAGATTTTATCCACCTTGTAGTGCGTTATCATTCGGGTTCCACTGGGGGTTTGCAGGCCATAAATGATAACGTGAAATAGTGATTTCCCATCTTTCATTGTTAAATAAATAAATAGTGTAAACCAGCTTATCTCTGTGTCTTTTGCTTTCGTCTTCGTGGCCATTATCTTCTCCAGGTGTGCCAAATTTGTATTTAGTGAGCTGACGTCCAATGTTATTGTCATTTAGGAGCAATCTCACCCGTGTAAAGCAACGCAACTGAAAATTAAATATAAAAACATGATGATCATGATGATCATGATGATTATGATGAAGATGGAGACACGGTGTCTGCTGGATTCAGAGAGTCCTACAGAGGTGAACTCCATACATCCTAATATTTTAAACGGTAATCAATGAGAGTTCTCCCTTTATGCCCCGTGCCACCAGTATTATAAAAGAAACTGCCACTTGCACACAAAAAAAAGACAAAAGGAGAACAGCGCAGGTAATTTGCTCTGAACTCGGAAGAAAAAGGTCACAGATTAGTTAAATACTCGTCTGGCAACGACAACGATCCAAGGTCGAAAAACTTTCTCCGGAAGCAAGGCACTTCAATATCTCCAGGATTTGGGAGCAACGGACAGCCTGTGTCATTATTATAGTTATATCATTATTATATTTCTAATTATTATTATTATTATTATTATTATATCTGGTTTGAGTCTGACCTCAAAAATGAGTTCATTTTATTCTAGCTCCAGCAGGTGGCGATGTTCCACTAGGAGAAAATCAATCTGGGAACGGCAGTCAGATCCTGTGGTTCAGTCTGACGTCACCCTGCAAATATTCACACTGAGCAAACAAAATGTTTTAAAATGCAGACAGAAATAAGTAGCTTGAGTTGCCTGTTTATTCCCTCCAAGCTCAGTTAGGTGAAATCCAGGAAAGTTCTAAATACGCAGGCAGAAATACGAACAGGCGGCGGTTTTAGGTTGGTTTTATTTGTTGTTGTTGTTTTTAAGCGTATTTTCAATATTCATTCACAAACCTGGAACTCATTTTCCATTAGATGCGTTCTTCAAAAGTCCTTAATTCATTGATAACTGTAAGGATAAATGTGGCACTAAATTCTACATTAACAGCATTAAGATTGTACATTTACTGAACTGGCGGCTCGGTGGCGCAGAGGTTGATGAGAAACCTGGAGGTGTTGAGATCAAGCCCCCTCTCCCCTGCAGGTGGAGCTCGTGAGCTGCAGCTACATTCTCTTAAAGAGCTAAACCATTTTTTTAAACGGTTTCGTTACCTGCATAAAGCCGGAGTCTACAATAAACACCTTTACTAACCTTTACAGCCAATGGCAGCATAGTTTCTGTTTTAATTAGTAGTTCTTCAGACTTGGTACGTGGGACATGAGACTCGGGGGCGTGGCCCCTCATGTGGGTTCAAACCCATTCCAGGACTACAGACTTCACTTCTCTCAATCGCATACATTGTTGTGACGTTCAAAGGGAATCGTTAGATTCTAATTTCCTCTGTATTTATCTAAAGTTAGACTTAAGCAGCCCTTAAATTGGCATTAAATGTCTTCTTCATGGATACATCGATGTGCGAACTGGGCGGACTTAAACCTCTGCTACATCTGATGAGCTATACCCAAAAAAACAGCAATGCATTGGCTGGGAATCAAACCCAGGTCAACTGCTTGGAAGGCGGCTATGCTCACCACTATACCACCAATGCCACAACGAGTGCAGAGTGAATTATGAGGAAGGATTGTTCACCTGCTCTTGAGCTTCAGGAGCTTCGAGTCTGGACATTGACCTCAACAACACAGCTGAAGAGAAGACTGGGGGTTTATCTGGCACCCCCCCCCCCCCCCCCCCCCCAGGGCCAGGGTCTCTCGGGGCTGGTGTCATGGTTGAAAGACTCCTGTCGGCCCTCTAGCCCATAGAGGTCAAGGGTCAAGCTGAGGCGCTCAGATGCCTGTCAGCTCACACTCCTCTCGATACGATAGAGAACTGATATCAATAAGAAAGAGAACTGCTGCTTGCATTTGAACTGTGGAGATGAAGATGAAGAGACTCTTCATCTCCAGGTGGATCAGAATCAGGTGTTGAAAATCAGAGAGGTGACTCACACTAGTGCCTCATATAGATTCTACATGCATATGCTGGTGCATGTAGGGGGGGGGGGTTAGGGTTAGGGATGGGGCTCATATGCAGACAAGAGAAAAGAAAGAAAGAAAAAGAAGGGAACAGGAGCAAACAAAACATAATGTATTTACACTACTGCTGAGCTCCGCAATGAACTGGCGGCTTGTCCAGGGTGTACCCCGCCTCTTGCACATTGACTGCTGAGATAGTCTTGGCCTGCGACCTGGTGCCGGATAAAGCGGTTGGGAAATGAATGAATGAATAAATGAGGTTGCTAAGCTAACCACTGAAAGAGCTGCTATATAAAGCTATAAATGCTAATGCTATAGCGATGTGGACATCAGGGTTGAGGGCCACAGGTCCAGGTTCTGCAGACCAACAGAAGGACCTGCAGACAGAGACAGACAGAGGGACAAACAGAGGGAGAGAGAGCACAAGACTACAGGGAAGAGAGAGAGAGATTACTGACATATTTATAACATGAATAATCAAATAGAGAGGGAGGAGCTCACTCTGTCATAGGAGGTTATGCCACCAGTGCTGGCCTATGACAGGATATTGATTATTGTATGGATTAACTATAAGATTTGTTAAAAAGGAAAGTCTTGAAATATTATCTTGCAATGAATGATTTTAAAATTATTGGACCTATAGGTCCAGATAAATCGTTTTTTTTAATTTTTATAAATGTCAGAAAACAGGCGAGAACGTAGAGGTGATAAATAAAGTTCGGGTTCAGGGCGGTACGTAAACGAATTATCTGTGAATTTCAGAATGATTGATGAATGAAAATTGGAAACAGCTCAGAAATGTGATTTAAATCCGTCTGTTGTGCGTGATGACATGTGTGCGGCGGGAGCAGCGCGTGGGGGGGGGGGGAGTGAAGCGTGTGAAGCGTGTGAAGCGTGATCCGGGGACGGTGCCTGCACCTCCTCCTCCTCCTCCTCCTGCTCCGAGTGCAGTCATTTCTAGTGCGGAGAAATGTCCCTGGTGACACTGAGGGATGACGCAGGCTCTCTCCTCCTCTCTCC